>NC_090052.1:1794616-1802755 GCF_038355195.1 Osmerus mordax | reverse complement strand
GCCCTAGTTCTGGTTCTGAGCCGCCTTCAGCTCATAACCATAAATGTTCCATAAAAGTTAGATCAAAACAAGTGTGCACAACAACAGCAATGAGCTCCCTTAGTCTGAGGCCCGTGTGTGTAGTGTGTGTGTCTAGTGTCTATGGAGACTTAAGCACGGGATTGGGGTCAGCATGTCCAGGCTAATAACTGCACTAATAACTTTGCTAGATGAACTGTGTTTGCGATAAAGGCTCTAGTTTATTCCCATTTAGTCCCAGCAGTGCATGGCATTCGACAGGGTAGCGTTAACAAGCTCCAAGTTTGCAGCTCGGCGCTGTGTTTGGATGGGGACGGGGAGCTGTTTAGCTTTAGGGCTCATGCGATTGTTCAGACAGAGGTACAACAACTTCATCCCATTTCTCCAGACCCCTGTTTGGTGTGTTTGACCTACATCCCCCTGTAAAGACCCTCTGTGTGTGTGTGTGTGTGTGTGTGTGATCAGAGCGCCTCTAGACTACAATGCTCTGTCTGGGGGAGAGACATCAACACAAAGGTGTGCCTGGGAAAGAGAGGAGCCTGGCCAGCAGGCTTAACACAGCGTGTCTGAGGCCTGCTGGTGGTGTTGGGGTTGTGTGCGTGTCTGTGTGTGTGTGTGTGTGGGGGGGGGGGGTTAACTTAATAGATGTTAAAATATCCTGTTTGGAAAATGGTCCTGGTGCTGACCTTGGCTGTGGTCCAGACTAATCAGATCTTTGTTTTAAAAGCATGTCTGGCTTCCTGCTGAGGTTTCTAACAAAGACCTCTCCCCCCATCCCCACCGCCCCCCCCCCACCCCCCCTCCAGCCCCCTCCCAGCCCCCTAGAGGAACACACTGCATTCCTGATCGTGCTCCATCTCCCTGAGCAACGACATCTCTCTCCTTCTCTCTATCTCCCTCCCCTGTCCTGTCTCTCTGACACACACACACAGCACAGCACACACATGGACACGAGCACACTGAAAAACACACACACACACACAGCACACACAATGGACACAAGCACAATTAAACACACACACACACTGCAGCTGAAGCCCTCAGACTGCAGAATCTTTGTTGTGCTTCTGTGGAGGAATTCTAAAACCAACTGCGTCCAGAAGCTCCAACCTGTGCATCCAGCTTCAAACAAGTAGAACAGCGCGGAGTTGAGTTAAAGTGGAAACACTAGAGGCTGTAGACTGAAGCCTTCTTTAAGGTTTCAGTGCCATGTTGATCGTTTCTGATCCTCTCCTCTTCTCCCTGATGTTCTATTTCGAGAGGAGGACGTTCCCCACAGCTGTGGCTGAGGGGGAGAGGGGAGAGAAAAACAGAGAGGGAGGGATGTGGGGGGAGAGAGAGAGGGAGAAATGTGGAGAGAAAAAGAGTGGGAAGTGGAGAAAGGGAGAAAGAGAAAGAGAGGGGTGTGGGGAGAGAGGAAGAGAAAAAGAGTGTTGTGTAGAGAGAGGGAGAGAGGGATGGTGGGAAGAGAGAGAGGGAGAGATGGGGGGAGGCGAGAGAGAGGAGAGATGTTGGGAGAGATGGGGGGAGTGAGAGAGGGAGAGATGTTGGGAGAGATGTGGGGAGGAGAAGAGAGGGAGAGATGTTGGGAGAGAGAGCAGCAGAGAGACGTGGGTGTGAGGGGTGTGTCTGAGGGCGTCTCCCCAGCAGCCAGCCTGTTATTACTGCCTCGTCTGAGTCCTGGAACACAGGCTGCTTTTCCATCTGCTGGTCAGGTGGTCATGGACCTGCAGCTGTGTGGCTTTACTGGAGTCTCCACCCCACATGTGTGTGTGGGTGTGTTTATATATATGTGTGTGTGTGTGTGTGTTTATATATATGTGTGTGTGTGTGTGTGTGTCGGAATGCTTTGTCCATGTTTGTAAATGAGATGTTTGCTGAAGATCACTGCTAACGTTCCATGAGCTGTTTCTGGTGGTTTGTCCTTAACTCGGGCTGTCAGATTTGCTCTGGAGACGGAGGGCCGTGAGGGGAGGGCTGGTCTGGTCTGGACGGGATGGAGAGGAAGCAGGCCGTGCTGAGCGTGGCGTTCCGCTACCTGGAGACCTACAGAGACCTGCTGCAGGAGGAGACCGAGCACTCCAACACCTTCCCCAAGGTAACACACTCACACACACACGGTCATACACACACACACACACACACACACACACACTCAGTCATACACACACTCACACACACACACGGTCATACACACACACACACTCAGTCATACACACACTCACACACACACGGTCATACACACACACACACACACACAGTCATACACACACACACACACACTCAGTCATACACACACTCACACACTCAGTCATACACACACTCACACTCACACACTCACACACACACACACACTCAGTCATACACACACACACAGTCATACACACACAGTCATACACACACAGTCATACACACACACACACTCAGTCATACACACACACACTCAGTCACACACACTCTCACACACACACACTCATACACACACACACACACAGTCATACACACACACCACACTCAGTCATACACACACTCACACACACACACTCACACACACAGTCGCACACGCTCCCTGCACGGGTTCTGGGCAGGGCTGTTGATGTTGGCCGTCTGGTGGTGGACCTGACTCAGCTCAACTGTCCTGGGAAAGTGGAGCTGATTACAGGAACAACACACACCTTCCTCTCTCTCTCACACACACACACCTTCCTCTCTCTCTCACACACACACACACACACACACACCACACACACCACACCTTCCTCTCTCTCTCACACACACACACCTTCCTCTCTCTCTCACACACACACACCTTCCTCTCTCTCTCACACACACACACCTTCCTCTCTCTCTCACACCACACACACCTTCCTCTCTCTCTCACACTACACACACATCTTCCTGTCTCTCTCTCTCACACACACACACACACACACTTTCCTCTCTCACAGACACACACACACACACACACCTTCTTCTCTCTCTCTTGCTCTCTCTCTCTCTCTCTCTCTCTCTCTCTCACACATCTTCCTGTCTCTCTCTCTCACAACACACACTTTCCTCTCTCACACACACACACCTTCCTCTCACACACACACACTTACACGTCAACCTTCCTCACACACACATAACTCTCATACTGTCTTACACAGGAAAACACGCCTCAGACTTGGTCTGGGTCTTGGCAGGTTGTTAATGTGGTGTGTGTGTGTGTGTGTACCAGGACCTGTACATGCTAGCTGTCCAGGAGTTGAGTCGTCTCCCCTGAGCTGGTGGAGGACGTTCTCAAACTGCAGCGTTGGACCGAGATCCTGCACTGCCCGTAAGACACACACACACTGACCACCACACACACACTGACCACCACACACACACACTGACCACCACATACTGACCACCACACACACACACTGACCACCACACACTAACCCTCACACACACTGACCACCACACCCATACATACACACACACTGACCACCACATCCATACACACACACACTGACCCACCACACACATACATACACACTGACCACCATATCCATACACACACACACACACAATGACCACCACACACGCACATCCAGCCTGGTGTTGCTGTGCCGCAGGGTTAGCGTAAGAGAGAGAGATGGTGAGGGCAGGCTGGTGTCGCTCTGCCGCAGGTCCGAGGAGGAGCGTGAGGGCAGCAGGAAGCAGGTTCGTCCTCTGTTCCGCCAACTTCAGACGCATCGACGCCTGTCTGCTAGCCTCGCCAGGCCTTCAGGGGCTCCGACGAGAGTGAGTCTCCCTCCGCTCACTCCCACCACACGCCCTCACACCCCAACACAGGGTCCTAACCCCACGCCCTCACACCCAACACAGGGTCCTAACCCCACGCCCTCACACCCCACACAGGCTCCTAACCCCACGCCCTCACACCCCACACAGGGTCCTAACCCCACGCCCTCACACCCCACACAGGGTCCTAACCCCACGCCCTCACACCCAACACAGGGTCCTAACCCCACGCCCTCACACCCCACACAGGCTCCTAACCCCACGCCCTCACACCCAACACAGGGTCCTAACCCACGCCCTCACACCCCACACAGGGTCCTAACCCCCACGCCCTCACACCCAACACAGGGTCCTAACCCCACGCCCTCACACCCAACACAGGGTCCTAACCCCACGCCCTCACACCCCCACACAGGGTCTTACCCCACGCCTCACACCCAATACAGGGTCTTAACCCCACGCCCTCACACCCAACACAGGGTCCTAACCCCACGCCCTCACACCCAACACAGGGTCCTAACCCCACGCCCTCACACCCCACACAGGCTCCTAACCCCACGCCCTCACACCAACACAGGGTCCTAACCCCCACGCCCTCACACCCCACACAGGGTCCTAACCCCACGCCCTCACACCCAACACAGGGTCCTAACCCCACGCCCTCACAACCCCACACAGGCTCCCTAACCCCACGCCCTCACACCCAACACAGGGTCCTAACCCCACGCCCTCACACCCCCCACAGGGTCCTAACCCCACGCCCTCACACCCCACACAGGGTTCTAACCCCACGCCTCACACCCAACACAGGGTCCTAACCCCACGCCCTCACACCCAACACAGGGTCCTAACCCCACGCCCTCACACCCAACACAGGGTCCTAACCCACGCCCTCACACCCAACACAGGGTCCTAACCCCACGCCCTCACACCCAACACAGGGTCCTACACAGACTGATGCTGGGTGTGGTGTGTGTGTGTGTGCAGGTCTTCTGCAGGGTGTACACCCCAGACCACTCGTACGTGACCATCCGCAGCCGTCTGTCTGTGTCGGGTGGGGGAGATCCTGGCTCTAGTGAAGGAGAAACTGCAGTACAGCGAGGACCAGCCCACCCAACCTGGCAACCTCATCCTGGTGGCAGTCACCTCGGCCGGAGGTAGGACACACACACACACTATACACAAACGTATGCACACACACTCTACACGCACAACGCATACTATACACATATGCGTGCTCCACAACTCTACGAACACAGATGACAACAGCTCTAGCATTGATCTTGTCAGCATATCCATGAAGTTGATCTGTGTCTGTGTATTGATTTCTAACCTTGTTCCGTGTGTGTGTGTGTTATCAGAGAAGGCAGTGTTCCGCCCCAGTGATGAGGCTGTGTTCACTACCCTGGGCGTCAACACACACCTGTTCGCCTGCGAGCCCTCTGAGCTGGACACCCTGGTGAGTCCCACCTACACAACACACCTGGGAGTGTGTGTGTGTGTGTGTGTGTGTGTAGGTGTATGAAAGTGTATAGTGTGCGTATGTGTGTGTAAGTGCCTGTAAAGATACGTAGCTAATGAAGCGAGCCAGTTGATGAAAACAAAGCCCTCACCGCCAGCCCCCTCCTTCCTGTCTAGCTGCCACTACCTGAGGAGATCCACTGGTCGCCTGGCGACAGCAAATTACACGACATGAGCGCTGAGGAGGTAGCCAATCAGCTGGTCACGTTCGACCTGGAGCTCTTCAGCTGTGTCCATGAGGTCAGTCCGACGCTACAGAAGTCACTCTGCAGTCTGAGCATGCTCACTGAAGAAAGTGTGTGTTTTGCTGAAAGCTGATTAAATTATTTTCTTTTGATAACTTAAATAGTGAATTGACTTTGCAGTACATTTTGGCATGCGTTAGGGAAGCATATCTCATTGTTTTGCATTGCGCGATCTTTTTTATTCGTGGAAAAAACGATATGTAAACATATTTTTATTCTTCCTCTGTGGTTGCGGTGTGCAGGTGGAGTTTGTGTGCTACGTGTTCCACGGCGAGCAGGCTCGCTGGCGCCCCCTCAACCTGGAGCTGGTACTGCAGCGCTGCAGCGAGGTGCAGCACTGGGTCGCCACGGAGATCCTGCAGTGCCAGTCACTGCCCAAGAGGGTGCAGCTGCTCCGCAAGTTCATCAAGATCTCAGCCCTGTGAGTCCTGGCTCCAGCCCCTGACCCCTGACCTCTGACCCCCCACACAGGGCTGAGGCAGTTTGTAGCACTAGCTGAGTTCGTCTGAGTGCCCAGTTGTAAATGGTGTGTGTGTGTTCCAGGTGTAAGCAGCAGCAGGACCTGCTGTCTTTCCTAGCTGTGGTTCTGGGGCTGGACAACCCTGCCGTCAGCCGTCTGCGACTCACCTGGGAGGTAAACACCGCACACACACACACTCACACACACACACCCACACACAAGCAAACCCAACACGCCAACAAACACTTCTATCAACACTCACTAACAGTTCTGTTGAACACACTTGTTGTCTTATTGGATTGAATAGTAACCACAGGTCCATCTCTCTCTCTCTCTGCGTGTGTGTGTGTGTTTGTCTGCGTGTGTGTGTGTGTGTGTGTGTGCATGTGTCAGGGTCTGCCTGGGAAGTTCCGGAAGCAGTTCCAGCAGTTTGAGAGCATCGCAGTGAGTTCACGCCCCCCTGTTGTGTGCTGTTCTGTAGCTGTGTACCTGAGAACAGCTCCGAGTGAACCTGTTCTCTGTACCTGGAGAACAGCTCCGAGTGAACCTGTTCTCTGTACCTGGAGAACAGCTCCGAGTGAACCTGTTCTCTGTACCTGGAGAACAGCTCCGAGTGAACCTGTTCTCTGTACCTGGAGAACAGCTCTGAGTGAATCTGGACGTGTCTGTTCCAGGATCCCTCCCGGAACCACAAGTCCTACAGGGGACCTGATGTCCAGCCTGCGGGCCGCCCCTCATCCCGTTCACCCCTCTGCTGCTCAAAGGTGAGGCGGCCACATCCACCAATCACCACCACCAGATTTGGGTTTTTATTAAACATCAGTATACTTTCAGTTGCCCACGCTTAGATCCAAGGCACACATCATATCTTCTACAGACGAAATAGTAAGTGTTAGTCTGCTGTTCAAGGGCTCTGTGTGACCATGACACACTCACACTCTCACACACACACAGACACACACACACACACCCTCGCACACACACAGACAACGTTGATCAAACAGAGGCAAGCCTGTGTAATCCCCCATTACCCTGCCACTCACACACACACACATACTCACACAGCACCCTCTCACCCACCAGCTGTTGACCAGATGTGAGCTTATCCCCCCCCCCCCCCCACACACACACACACACCTAGCCAGTGTGTCAGTGCTGTGTTTGGAGGTACACAGCAGTCTGGACCTCCGCCTCTCTCATTAACTCTCCTGGGTAACGATGCCTGCATGCTGGGTCTGCTCACACACACCTCAACCACACACACGCACACCTCACACACACCTCTCTGACACACACACCTCAGGACAGCTCCGCATGCTGCCGTCTTCCCGCTGGGCTAAACACACATACACCCCCCCCCCCCCCCCACACACAGGTCTCCTACCTTCTATATCTTCTCCTACATGGTTTTCTTCTCTGGCCCGTGTGGCCTCCTCCCTCTAGGGGGTGTGGTTTGTGGCTCCTCCTCTAGGAGGTGTGGTTTGTCTTGTCTGTCAGGCTCGTTCAGGCGTCAGACCACTGGGAGCCTCTTATCTGAGTGTGTTTCCCTTCAACACCACAGACCAGCGTATTAGATCATCCATACAGACACCCCTCCCCCTCTCTTTATCCCTTACTCACTCACACACTCACACTCAGACCCTCTTTTGCACACACAGATACACACACACATACTGTAAACACACACACACACATACTGTACACATACACACACACGGATAGACACACATACTGTACACACACATACTGTACACATACACACAAACACAGATACACACACATACTGTACACATACATCTTCCTCTTTGACCTTGGTGAGGGGAATTGCCAGAATATTCCTTTAATGTTGAGTGTTGGGTCTGTGTAACATGCCTGTGATGCTGGTGGAGGTTTGTGTGAGTAGAGGCTGTGAGTACAGTGGCTTGTGACGGTCTGACTGGATGGATCTTTAGATGGATGATTTATCAATTGTGGTAAAGAATTTACCTCTCAGTGAACAATCCAGGCAGAAAATAAATGTCTAAGTCTGTGTGTATGCATATTAAATATTCCTGTGTGTGTGTGTGTGCATATTAATCTTTCTGTGTGTGTGTGAGTGCTGGTTTTACAGAAGCAGCTCTCCAT